>NC_133622.1:232254394-232293576 GCF_048593235.1 Sminthopsis crassicaudata | reverse complement strand
GGACAATAGCTCTTGTAGGCTTGGTTCTGGCTTGGTCACTCCTTGACCACATCAGGCATTGGCTCTTGTAGGGTTGGTTCTGGTTTGGCCACTCCTTGACCACATCGGGCTCGGTTTTGGCTTTGGTCACTCCTTGACCACATTGGGCTTGGTTCTGTATGGCCATTGTGCTAATTTCTGTAGTGAAGCATCCCTTCTGGGGAGTAAGATGACACATCCTCATTATTATCCTTGGGCTTCCTTGGGTCCTGCTAACCCCAAATGACGGCTCTTTAAAGAATCTGGAACGTCTTGGATACAATTCCTAGTGACAACCTGGATCCTGCTTCTCCCTCCCAAATGGACTTAGCAATTATCTTGGCCTTTATGGGACACCAAGCCTCACACGAGTTCTCTGGAAACAATTGACAGAAGGTGTGTCTCAGTTGTCCGTGCTGGCCAAGGTAACATCAAGAAAAAATAATTGAAAGGCATGAAAAATCAAGGTAGAATTCAGGCTCTTCCCAACAATGTCACTGGATTCCCAACAATGATGACTGGAGAGGGAGGCTGGAGGCTTTAATCCAATTCTCTTGCAAGTCAAGACATAGACAAAGGAAGAGGAACCACTGTCACCAACCACAAGGCTTCCTCTCCCTTAGCTTTTGCTTGTTTGTTCTTCGCCCTTTGCTTAACGGCCTGAGAGATGCCATGAGATTGTTTAAGCTGTTAGTCAGCACCTAGCTCCTTTGCAACAGAGCTTGGGCCAGTAGAGCTGTGAGGAAAGGCGTGGCAGTGAACATGTTGGGAGGGACTTTCCTTATGGGTGACCTTGAGGCAGTGGGGACTGGCAGGGAGCTCTGTGGAGAACTGAGGCTCTTTTGGCAAGCATGCCCCCTGGCCTTCTTCATCTCTATAGAACAGCTGCTTCTTAAGGTAGGTCCTGTCCCTAACATGTAACAGCACAGAAGTTGATTGGCAAATACTCATACTTTAGTTAGTCAGCTTGGGGGTCTACTCCCAGCTCACCAGCTCTTGTTTTTTGGCAAATCACTTCATCTAAACTTCAATTTCCTTACTTGAAAAACAGAGTTAGGAAGACAGAGGCTAAATTCTCTTTCAGCTTGAAATTCTGTAATCCTCCCATCTCGGTGGCTGCAGTTGGCTGCTTCTCTCCAAGGTCGATGACACAAGTAAATGAGCTTTGCTGGAGTTAGCTTCCTTCCCTGGTACTCTGACCGTCCCACTTGTCCCAAATCAGGCTGACCCGGCTCCCCAAATCACGGCAAACTCAGAGCCGTGGCAATGTCAATCCCAATTCTCCTGGCAGCGGCAAAGATGGCACGAAACCCTTGTAGCACCTGACATCTTGGGGAAAAAAGGGAATGGGTCATTTGGGGACAAACCAAGCCAGCTTATTAGATGCTGCCATTTTTCCTCCTTTTCTAGGGACCTTGATTTGGTTTGTTCTTTTCTATTCTTCCCTGGCTGCACTGGCTCTTCCCAAGCCTCTGTCCTGTTCCTCTGGAAGGTCCTAGATCTATCATGCACATGTTGGGAGCATGGGGAAAAGTGATCCTTATTAAAGGCAGGCTGAAGAGGTAAAGGTCCCACGCATCCCAACTGCTGGCACTTAATCTTCCAAAGGATTTGATGCTGGAAGGGACCCGAGAATCCAACCTAATCCCTCCCAGCACCCCATATTACCGACGAGGTAACAGCCTTAAAGTGAAGGGATTTCCCAAATACCAGATTTACCCAATGTCCAGCATTTGAACCCAGATCCTCTGACACTAAATTCCAGGAGCCTGTGAGAACTGGGGTTAGGGTTGGGGGAGTCTTTCAGGAGCCTTGTAGGGAGAATTAGCTTGAAAACTTATAGACTCTTCAAAGTTCAAAGGGCAGACGAGATCTTCTAATTGAATTTCTTTATTTAACAGCTAAGGACCCAATGTTCAGAGGCTGTGACTGGCTGAAAGTTTTACAAAGCAGCTGTCAAGGCTTTCTCCCAGACATCTTGGCCAATTCTGCATTCTCCCTATTTTGTATGACCGAGTCCCCTGCTCCCCATGAGGGGCTCTGGAAGGTGGGAAAATGTGTGAGTAGGGGGCAGCTGATTTTCTTGGGTGGGGGGGAGGGCTTCTGGGCTCTCCGCTCACAACTTGTGGCCTGTAGGGGCCTGGACACCAATTTAAATCATGGCTTCAGAGGAGTGAAGAACCGGAAGAGAAGTCAAGGACCATGAAGTCCAACTTCAGTCCATTTTACAGATGAGGAAACTGAGACTCAGACTGGAAGAAACTTGCTCAGATTACACAAGCAAGGGGAAATTCCATGTCTAAGACTCCAAATCCACTCTGTGGCAAGTTTTGTTCTTCCTTCAGGGAAAGGTCCCTGTGCCCACCTCTTTCCCAGAAAGCCCTGCAAAGCAGGAGTCTCCTAGGCTGTATTTGAACTCCTGACACACCTGAGATTTCCCCATACAGAAACTGCAGTTTGGGGACTCCTGACCTGGGAATTCTTCCCATTGGAGTCTCAGGGCCGTCCACCTAATGGGAAAGTCAGCCCTTCTGGGGTCTCAGTCTCCTCACATGGACAATGAGTTGGGCTAGATGGCTGCCCACGGGGGCGCCGGTTGGGGGGAGGACTTTGTCTTTCATCCTATGTGGACCCCTCCCCCATAACTCTGCCCCAGCCTTTGGTCAGATCTCAGAATTCAAGAGCTTTCCTTGGATCCGGGATTGGAGGGGTCTCACTGCCTCCACCTTTGCTGTAAACATGGAGGCTGGGCTGGGAATGGGAATCCGGCTGTGGGGGCGAAGGGAGACTTAAAGAGAAGGCAGAGGGGGCCGGTTACTGGGCAAAGGGCTGCGGAGAAGGGGGAGGGGAGGGGCGGAATTGAGGTGAAGGTTGCAGAACGGAGGCAGGAGCGAGGGGAAGGAATGGGGTGCAGGAGGGAAGAGGCTGAAAAAGCACGGAAAAGGCTGCAAAAGGGAGGGGGGGCAGACGGGAGGGAAAGGTAGCAGAGGCAAGGAAGAGGCGTTTCGGAAAAGAGGGAGGAGGCTGCCAGGAGAGAGGGATGGAGAGAAGGGGGATCAAAAAGGAGGGAGAGGATGAGAGAGGGATGCAGAGGGGAGGGAGGAAAGTTTCAGAAGGGGGATGGCAAAGGGCTCGGAAGGTTGCAGGAGAGAACCAGGGGTTTGCAGAAGGGAGAAGGAAAGTTTCGGAGGAGAGGGAGACGGATTAGAGGGAAACGAAGGGGGTTGCAAGGGAGGGGGTTTCGGAAAAGAGTAAGGAGTTTGCAGAGGGGAGGGGGGAAAGTTTCAGAGGAGAGGGGAGTTACAAGGGGAGGAAGGTTGCAGAGGAGAGTGAGGGGTTTGCAGAGGGGAGGGGGAAGTTTCAGAGGAGAGGGGAGTTACAAGGGGAGGAAGGTTGCAGAGGGGAGGGGGGAGGTTGCAGAGGAGAGTGAGGGGTTTGCAGAGGGGAGGGGGAAAGTTTCAGAGGAGAGGGGAGTTACAAGGGGAGGAAGGTTGCAGAGGGGAGGGGGGAAGTTGCAGAGGAGAGTGAGGGGCTTGCAGAGGGGAGTGAAGGGTTTGCAGAGGGGAGGGGGAAGTTTCAGAGGAGAGGGAGAGGGATTAGAGAGGAGAGGGAGGGGGTCGCCGAGAGGAGGCGGATTGCAGAGAGCGGGTTTGCTCAGCTCTGGCGCCCCCTGCCCCCCGCCCCCCTGTGCAGCCTTAGTCGTGCACGATCCTCGCCTCCCCTCCGTCCCCGCTCCCTCCCCAGGCTCTCTCCGTGCCCTTCCCTTTCTCTGCCTCCCACGCGTGGAAGCCAGGCTGCCTGGCCCTAGCGGTCCCAGCCGAGCCCGGCAGTCACGCGGCCGGCATGCGGCCCAGCTCGGGGGGCACGTGAGGGGGCGGGCCCCCCACCCAGGATCCCCCTCTCGCGGCTGCTGACGTAGGAGCCTGCTCCCCCGCCCCCCTCTCTGCGCCGCTGCACCCGGCTCCCATCTCCCTCCCTCCTCCCTCCCAGCCCCGGGGACTGCGTGGGGGCTGTTGGGCTGAACTGAGCGGGCGGGGTCCGGGGACTGGAGGCTCGCACTGCGGTGGGGGGGATACACTTTCTGGGGCACCCCTGCACCCCAGAGCCTTACCCCAGCCCGGTTCCCCACCTAGAACTCCCCCGCATTTTTCCGAATAGTTGCCGGTATCTGAACCGCGCCCTGCTCCTGGGATGCAGACAAGGCAAGGGAGGTGCCTGAAGCTGGTGCCCCCCAAACTCCTGCTCCTAACGGGGTCCTCCCCTCCCCTCATTTGCTAGCGAGCCTAGTCCTCCCATGTGGCTGTTGCCCGTGGCAGGGCGGGACCCTCCCCCAGGTCTTTCCCCCCCGCCCCCCCCCCTCCCGCCACGTACCCCGCTTCAGATTCCTACTTGGCTGTCCCAGACCCATTCTCCTGTTGGAAAATGGGATTTCTCAGCCCCCCGCTCCTCCCCCCTCTGGACAAGGTCTGACTTCTTCCCTCTCTCCGCCCCTCCCCCCAACCTTGACCTCTGCCAGTTCCTGCCCTGGGGACCATCTCCCAGGAAAGCACCGAGACCCCCAGCCAGCCCTCCTTTTTGACTGCACCAGTTTCTGCAGTAAGCAGAAGTGTGGCGACAGGGGCCCTGGAACTTTGTCGTCCACACCGTCTCGGGACCCAGCAGTGGAAAAACAAACAGGAAACACCTTGGGAGGGACGGGAAAGAGCCGGAGCCCTATCTCAATCCCCCCGTCCCCCCCCCCCCCCAGACAGTCACCGGCCAGAGCCACACCCCGGGTAAAATGCGAGATTCCCCCCAGCTCCGGTTGTGGGGAGGGGCGGGAGCCGAGTTGCTGTCCTTGGTATCTTCGCTGAAGGCGCCTGGCCTGGGCTTGGCTGCCCTGAGGTAGCTGTGCCAGAGACACCGGGTTTGAGATAAGGGGTGTGTGTGTGTGTGTGTGGTGAGTGTGTGTGTGTGGTCAGTGTGTGTGTGTGGTGAGTGTGTGTGTGTGTGGTGTGTGTGTGTGTGGTGAGTGTGTGTGTGGTGAGTGTGTGTGTGTGTGTGGTGTGTGTGTGTGTGTGTGGTGAGTGTGTGTGGTGAGTGTGTGTGTGTGGTGAGTGTGTGTGTGTGGTGAGTGTGTGTGTGGTGAGTGTGTGTGTGTGTGTGGTGTGTGTGTGTGTGGTGAGTGTGTGTGTGGTGAGTGTGTGTGTGTGGTGAGTGTGTGTGTGTGTGTGTGTGTGGTGAGTGTGTGTGTGTGTGTGGTGAGTGTGTGTGTGGTGAGTGTGTGTGTGGTGAGTGTGTGTGTGTGTGTGGTGTGTGTGTGTGGTGAGTGTGTGTGTGGTGAGTGTGTGTGTGTGGTGAGTGTGTGTGTGTGTGTGTGGTGAGTGTGTGTGTGTGTGTGGTGAGTGTGTGTGTGTGTGTGATGAGTGTGTGTGTGGTGAGTGTGTGTGTGTGTGGTGAGTGTGTGTGTGTGGTGAGTGTGTGTGTGGTGAGTGTGTGTGTGTGGTGAGTGTGTGTGTGTGTGTGGTGTGTGTGTGTGTGGTGAGTGTGTGTGTGGTGAGTGTGTGTGTGTGGTGAGTGTGTGTGTGTGTGTGTGTGGTGAGTGTGTGTGTGTGTGTGGTGAGTGTGTGTGTGTGTGATGAGTGTGTGTGTGGTGAGTGTGTGTGTGTGGTGAGTGTGTGTGTGTGTGTGGTGAGTGTGTGTGTGTGTGAGTGTGTGGTGAGTGTGTGTGTGGTGAGTGTGAGTGTGTGATGAGTGTGTGTGTGTGGTGAGTGTGTGTGAGTGTGTGTGTGTGGTGAGTGTGTGTGTGTGTGTGTGTGGTGAGTGTGTGTGTGTGTGTGTGTGTGTGTGTGCCCGCGCGCGAGCTTGCAAAAGTACTTACCCAGAAATCAGCACTTCTTTGCCTGGGAATGACTTTTTGGGTTACAATGGACAGGTTTAGGATCAAACTGGACATAGGGAGGGAAAGAAAAGGAGTCATCCAGGAAGATCCCTCAGGATCAGGCAGAAAGTGGTATCTGTGGTTGTTTTTCAGTGGTGCTTCATTCTTCCAGTCGCCATTTGGGTTTTCTTGAGATAATGCAAATAGGGGTAAGTGACCTGCCCAGATCATACAGCTGGCAAGTGTCTGAGGCCGGATTTGAACTCAGGGGCTTGGAACTCTGTCTACTGAGAGCCACCTACGTGTCCTGGTAAGGGCCCTGCATATCCTACACACACACACACACACACACACACACACACACACACACACACATTCACACACACACACACACACACACACACACTCACACACACACATTTCATCTCAATTCAGGTCAACTCACCAAGCACTTATGTGGCAAGCTTTGTGTTAGATACTGAAAATACACAAAGGAAATTGCCTGCCTGTAAGGAGTTTATATTCTACTCTTCTACTTACTTAATGCAAGGTTAGAATATAGATAGATATAGATATAGATATAGATATAGATATCTAGGTATATTTATATTTATATATTCTAACCTTGCATTAAGTAGGTAGAAGAGTATATGTATGTGTGTACATATATATATTACTGATGAGTGGGTGGTTAGGACAAAATGGGGAAAATTCACAAGAGAAGGTCATTCAGTACATAGAGAAGACAGAGATGGGGAAGATCTCTACTTTATATGCAAACAGCTACTGTCTGTGGAAACTATAGCCATGATGATTAGAATGCTGCCAATGGCCTCAACTTTGTAACTGTGAAGATAAGCTGAAAGAAAAGGGAAGAGGAAGGAACTGGAGAAGATTTAGAGAGCTGTAGCTGTATGAAGGGTGGTCACATGGAAGGATTGATGTGCCCTTCTTGATCCTCATTAGAAAGAGCTTGGGGCAATGGGTGAATGTTGGAGAGGCAAATTTGGGCTTAATAAAGAACCACGCCATCATTAAAGCTGTCTAAAAATGGAATGGGTTTCTTCAGGAGGTAGCTCAAGAAAAGACCAGATTAATGAATAAATAAAGCATTTCCTAGACTGGGCTAAGCACTGGGGGCACAAATAGAGAAGATGGTCCCTGCTCTCCAGAAGCTCACGTTCTAATGATGAGACAACACGAATGGGAGGTTTGGGCTGCAAATGAGTTGCAGAAGTCCTTGGTCCTGAGATTCAGCAGCAAGAAAGATAGTCATGTCTCTTTTAATGCCATTTCTACTAAGACGGTTTTTGATGTTTAACCATTTGACAGGGCCAACCAAGTTGAGGACAAGAACTTTCTTTTCTGGGTCTCCAACATTTGCACAATACCAGTGATATTTATCACTACAAATGTTTCTTCTCAGGCTGACAGCTGTGGACTCTGGTGTGGGAAGCTTGGCTATTTCCATGGCTCTTGGATTGAAGGTCCTAGGCCAAGATTTGAGGGGGGGATGATGGTTGCTTTGCCTGACCCATGATGTCCCTCCCTCAGAGTACCTCGCTTTATTGGGGTTAGCTCACCCAGCCTCAGAGTAGCTGTTGGTTGACAGCTAGTGGAGATGGCTGGTCCCTTCTCCCCCCCTCACCTGGATGATGACTTCTCAGGCACATCCACATTTGGTGCCTCTGCATCTGTCCGTCTTGCTCACTGACCTTATCACTCAACAGAAGCTTCTCCTCCAGGCTTATTTTCCTTTACTATTTCAATCATATCTGACTCTCTATGAGCTCATTTGGGGTTTTTCTTGGCAGAGATACTAAAGTGATTCATCATTTCCTTCGGCAGCTCATTTGACAGATGAGGAAACTGAGGCAGAGGTAAGTGACTTGTTTAGGATCACACAGCTAATAAACTTCTGAGACCTCAATCCAAGCCTGGGACTCCGAACTATGGCACCCTCTAGGGGCTTCCAAGGTTACTAGTGATCTCTTAATCACCAAATCCAATGGTTCCCTGAGGATTGTGGGATGGGATTTGAGTCTGCTTTCATGCAGTAGAAGCCATTTTAGTGGGATGTCTCCCAGTAGTTGAAAGGAAACCAAGATTTCAACCAGGCTCCCTACCTCAAAAGCAAAAGCTCTTTCTATTATAACAATTCACATTTCACAATGACATAACCAGTGGCCAAGATGGTTCAAGAAGTCAATGAAAATAGTCGCTTTTTGACTATTTTTTTTTGAAGGGCATTATGGCATGGTGGCTAGAGAGCCAACCTCAGAGCTAAGAAGACCCAGATTGAATTCTTCCCCTGAAATTTGTCCATCAGGCAGCTCCGTGGATGGTAGAGGGGGAATCACAGGCCTGGGCTAAAACCACAACAAATTGTTGCCTTATTTAAATAATTTATTCTAATTTGCATTTCCGTTTGTATATGTAGGTCTCCCCTCCCAAATTCCAAACTCCCTGAGTTTAGACTATTTACTCCATCTCCGTAGCTTCTTGAATGAGCTGAACAGTCATTAGTTGGTTGATTGGCAAACTTAAGGGGGATGCTTGTAATATGTGATCACACTGTCACAGACACACAAGAAGCCGTACAGTCTAGAGTCACGTTCACATTACTTACTAATCTCTGACTTAACTAGTCCTCTGGGGCCCGCCGTATGAGAGACATTAATGGAAGAAGTCTTGCTAAACTATGTGACCTTTGGAAAGTCATTTTACTTCCAAGGTCCTCACTGTCTTCATTTATCAAATCAGGAAGCTGGATCAGAAAAACTGACATTTCATGATCTTAAGTATTTTTGCCAGTGATTTGGCTCCTTCCTTAATCTTCTACATTCTGTAGCAAACCTTGACTTGATATGTGCCAGCTAAAGTTTCCCTGCAAGGTCTTTGTAGAATGAAACTCTGGATTTGATCTAGATTTGAATTCTAGGTTTGTTACCCCCTGTGTAAATCTAGACAAGTTATTTAACCGATTCCCTGATTTGTGACCTAATGTGTGGCCCAGAACCCTGGCAATGGGTTTACAAATTTAAAATACATCTGGGCTCATTTGTGCCAATCTGAGCTGGCACAGGCAGGTTGGTTCTCTCAAGGAGGGTTTGGTTAGCCTATCTTGTAGCTCCTAAGCCCCTACTAGTGTGCTTCCTTTTACAATTATCTAATAGATTCAGTTCTTTATGCAAGAATAGCAGTTACAAAGCATTTCCCCCTAAAAAACTGAGAGGTTTTCTCCCACAAATACCCACAGAATTAATAGGAGAAAGAGTGAGCTCAAAATTATATTTCATTGGTAGTAATTATGGAGTATACCTAGCTAAAGCAGCTCATCATTCTAGAATTATAGGACCTCAATGTCCTTTCTTTCTCCAGAGCCTCCTCACTGATGATGTACTATTCGTGATGGACAAATCCTTCATCCCACTGTTCAGCTGGCTGACTCATCACAGGGCACGATGTCTGAGCACGATGGGTCAGTCTGCTGTAGTTTGGATCAAGCCAATTTCTTGGCTGCTCTAGGTCTTCACTGGGCTCCCATGGCAGCTCAGCTGCTGCTGGACTAGGCTCTGCAAATTGCTTAGATGCTGAGTTCTCTCAGGGTAAGAAATCTGCTAAACAGGTCAATCTGATGGCTTATTCTTCACTGGACAGCTGCAATCTCTCACGACCATCAGCCCCTGGCTTGGCTGGATGGCAAAACGCTCTCACTGCATGTCATGTTACAATCATCATTTCAGCTACTGAGTTCTTTCAGCCTGGACAATGTCCCTTTAATTGGGGATTGGTGGGACAGGGGGTCTCAGAAGAAGTAAGCTAAGGATTCTAAGAGGTGAAGTGTGTGTGTGTGTGTGTGTGTGTGTGTGTGTGTGTTGAGTGTGTGTGAGTGTGAGTGTATGGTGAGTGTGTGTGAGTGTGTGTGTGTGGTGAGTGTGTGTGTGTGAGTGTGTGGTGAGTGTGTGTGTGTGTGGTGAGTGTGTGTGTGTTGAGTGTGTGTGAGTGTGAGTGTGTGGTGAGTGTGTGTGTGAGTGTGTGTGTGTGGTGAGTGTGTGTGTGTGTGTGTGAGTGTGTGGTGAGTGTGTGTGTGTGTGTGGTGAGTGTGTGTGTGTGTGTGTGTGTGTGTGTGTGTGTGTGTTCTCGGTATGGGGAGCAGCTCATGCAAAATCAAGGCCAGTTAAATGGGAATAGAACGTAGGTCTCATGAAGGGGAATAATGTATAAAAATTCTGGAAAGATGGGCTGGAGCCAGATTTCTCAGTCTTACTTCCACCAGGGTTAATCTACAGGCTTCTAGAGTACTAACTACTCACTCTCTGATCAGTACTGCCTCCTCCAGGGACATGTAGAGTTACCTAGATGTATCATTCTGTTCTAAGGCTTGAGCTTTCCTCCTTACCCACAAAGGAGGAAGAATTGAAGGAGTCACTGTAGCTACTAATATTAGGAGTAGAAGACAAATTTTGAGTTTGCTCCTTTATTCCATGACTTTTTAGATACAACCACTTGGTTCTGAAAGTCAGGGTTGTCTAGGGAATCATTCTCCTCTCTTCTGAAGGCTTGATCCAGAAACTCCTTTGCTTTTTCCCCATTAGAACCATCTTTGGGAGTAAGATTTGTAAGAGTCTGCTTTTGCCTACAGGGACCCAAGTTGGCTATTTTAGCCCCTGTGTAATTAAGAGTTTTTAACTTTCATTTTTATCTCTTTCCCAGATCTATGTCTACTCCCTGAGGAGGTCAAGTCCAATGGCTTTTCTCTGACTTATACTCAAGCAATCATTTTCAATGTGGTGTTTGTAAGGCCTTTGTTAGATATGTCTTCCTATTCAAGGTGCTCATATCTCCAGGGATGCCATATTTGAAATATGAGCATATCTCTTTGATAAGAGTGAACAAGCACTTTTGTCATTGGGTCCACTAGGCCTGCCGAATACCCAGCATCAGAATTACAGAGGATAAATGCTGACCTTGGGATGACATCCATTCATTCATCCACCTATCCACCCATCCATCTATTTGCTCACCCACCTACCCATCTATTTATCCATCTATCAATCTATCCATCCATCCACCCACCCACCCATTCATCCATCTTTCCATCTATCCATCCATCCATCTTTCCATCCACCTTTCCATTCATTTATCCATCCATCCATCCATCCATCCACCTCCCCTCTTGGGCATCTCCCCAAGACTCTCAAATTAAAAAACAGGTGCAAATCAACATTGGTAGAGTTCTTCAACAGAATTCCTTACACTCATGATCTCCCGGGTAGTCGGGAGCAGGGGGAAGCAGTGTTCTAGGTGCAAGAAGCTGGCCTCTTTGTCTCCCCCTGACCCATGCTGTGCCACGCCCTCAGTTGCACTTGACCCTGCCGCTAAGTTCCCAGTCTCTGCTCTGCTGGGAGGCCCTGAATGGCTGGCTTAGTGGCTAGGACTTTCTGCATGAAGCCCAGCCCAGCCCTGATGCATGATTGCAGGAGTCCCTGCACCATCATATCTCCTGAAAGAGTTGGGAAGCCTCATTCCAGATGCCTCATCTGCAAATGCAAGGCAAAGCTCAAAATGAAAAACAAAATAAAACAGAAACTCAATACTCAAATACTCAACAGTTCCAGGGGGTGAGGAGAATTCTAGGCTCTTGAGAATGCTAGCATAGACCTGGGCTGCCAGAATGGGAGACTCCAAAACCATTTTCCCCCTGTTCCCTTCTCCTGATCTAATTTACTTCCAAGGCTCTTAGGGAACATGAGGGGGTGTGAATCAAACCAATAAGGGCCCCTTACCCATTGCTTTATTCCTCTGGAATAGCAAACATTGTCATGTCTTTGCTAATGCAGGGAGGGTGGAGTTTTTTGGGGGGAGGAAGGGAACCCCCATTTCTGCAACCTTTTAATGGAAAAGCAAAGAGCTGGTGAGAAATGTACAGGTGACCTCCATTTCTGCTCCCCCACCCCCCAAAAATCTGTCTCAAACTGCTTGGTCTGTGGTTCATTTTCATCTGGGAAATTCCTTTGACTCCGGTGGAAGAAGGAAGATCTCAGACAAAAGGGTTGGGAGGGGGTGGGGATATGCTTGTGAGGATTTGGCAAAAATAGGGAACTAAATTCATCTATCTATAGTCTGCTTGGAGACAAACAAGTCCCCCCTCCCACGTCAGCCCCTCCACCTTGCCTCCCCCACCCTCTGGAAATCGAGGAGCCAGAGGGGAGAGGGAAAGAGAGCAGAGGAAAGAGGGAATGAGAGGGATTCTGCTGTCCTCGGACAGCAGAGGGTTAATCCCTCTGGGGAGCCCTAAGACGTCAGAGCAGGTTCTCGTCTGTGGCAAGGAGAGCTCAACTTGGTTGGAGAGCTTTTATGCCTTGTTATTTTCCCTGATGTCTTTGTTTTTTTTTATTTTTTTATTGAATTTGGATTTCAGGATCTGGCTTTTCTTTTTAATGTTTAAAATATTTAAAGGAGGGAAAGACAATTCATTTCCATGAAAAGGACAGGAAACCATCAAGCCCTAGAGTAGGGTAATGAGGGGGCAATCTTAATTCCTGGTTCAGTTCGAGGACTGGGAGGCAGGGGACCCGGGTTCAAATCCTGGGGCTAGAATGTAAACCCTGGGAGACGTTGAACTGGTCCCTTTCTCAGCTGGTCCTCAGTTTCTTTATGTGTAAAATAAGGGGATTGGACTGAGTATTCTCCAAGGTCCTGAAAAGCCCTCATCATCCAGTACTGACTGGTTCTGAAAGGGTTTCCATTCAGGAGAAACCAAAGCCAGTTTGCTGCTAATGAAGCTCATCGCCCCAAAGTGGGTCCCATGAAACTCTTGGTTAGAGCCAGCCCCAGACTCACAATACCTTTCTGCTGAATGACTCACCATTGGGTATTCCCAACACACAATGGCTGCAGAAGGCAGAGACTGGAAGAGATGTGAACTGTAAGAAAAGGTGGGGAAGAGGACCAAGCTGGCCAGAGTTGTTGAGTGATCAGTGGGGCCAGCCTGCCTCCTGCCTTTTCCCCAGACCATCCAACTTCCATGCAGCTGCCACACTGCTGTTCTCCAACCCAGGTCGGCCATGCTCCTCTCCTGCCAGGAAGCTCCTATTGTCTCTTAGATAAATGACCTAGTTCTCTGACATTTCAAGCCCTTTAGCTTTTATCCCTGTCCATCCTTACAGATTGATTCACACATTCTATAGTGTCCTTCTTGGTACTGGTACCCACCCAGACTTAGCACTTCGTGGCAGTGTGAGCCGTGCAGACTATATAGGAAGGATAGCCTCTGACAGAGTTACTGGTTGCCCAGGCCCTCTCGAAAGAGAATGGCTATTTTCTTGATAGTCACTGTATTTATGTATTTATGAAGCACTTACTATGTTCCAGGCACCATGCTAACCAAGATACAAAGTCAAAAATAAGTCACTGCTCTCTAATGGAGAAGACAATATGAAAACGACTGTATACACAAGATATAAACAAAGTAAACTGGAAGTAATCTCCAAAAGAAGGCATTAGCACCTGGGGTATGAGACTAGCAAAGATTTTGTTCTTTTTTTATATTTAGTATTTTATTTTCCCCAGTTACATGTAAAAACTATTTTAACATTTTGTTTTGAAAACTTTGAGTTCCAAACTCTTCCCCTTCCTCCCTTACATTTGTATTGAGAATGGAAACAATTTGATACACATACACACATGTGTAGCTATGAAAAACATTTTCATAATTGTCAAGTTGTAAAGGAAAACATAGGATCTCCCCCAAAGAGACCTCAAGAAAAATAATAAAAGTTTAAAAAAATGCATGCTTCAATCTGTCTTTAGACACCATTCTTTTTCTGGGAATGGCCAAGCATTTTTCATCATCAGTTCTTTGGAGCTGTCTTGGATGCTGAGACTAGCCAAATTGTTCATAGCTGATCATCTTACAATATTGTTACTTTGTACACATTTCACTTTGCATCAGTTCATGGAAGTCTTCCCAGGTTTTTCTGAGAGCATCCTGCTCTCAGATGCATCGATGGATGGATGGATGGATGGGTCTATGGATGGATGGGTGGATGGATAGAAAGATGGATAGATAAATGGGTAGGTGGGTGGGTAAATAGATAGGTGGATGAATGAATGGATGTCATCCCAAGGTCAGCACTTATCCTCTATAATTCTGAGGCTAGGTATTCGGCAGGCCTAGCGGACCCAATGGCAAAAGTGCTTGTTCACTCTTATCAGAGATATGTTCAAATTTCAACACAATAGTGTTCCATCACAATCAGATGCCACAATTTATTCTCAACTGATGGGCATTCCCAAAATTTCCAGTTCTTTGTCCCCATAAAAGAGCAGTTATTAATATTTTTGCACACATGGGTCCCTTTCCTTGTTGTAAAAAATCTCTATAAAAATCTAGTAGTGGGGCAGCTAGGTGGCGCAGTGGATAGAGCACCAGCCCTGAATTCAGGAGGACCAGAGTTCAAATCTGGTCTCAGACACTTAACACTTCCTAGCTGTGTGACCCTGGGCAAGTCACTTAACCCCAGCCTCAGAAAAAAACAAAACAAAACAAAAGCTAGTAGTGATATTGCTAGATCAAAGAGTATGCATGGTTTTGTAGGCCTTTGGGCCTAGTTCCAAATTGCTCTACAGAATAGTTGAATCAGTCCAAAACTCACCAACAGCATTAATGTCTTATTTTGAGGAAAGATTTCTTACAGAAGGTAAGATGGGTTCTGAGTCTTGAAGGAAGTCAGGAATCAGAAGGCTCTCCATATTTTAAAAATTGGGCTGAACCAAACCCTTCCATATAAGATGCAGGGTTTTCTCCTGGTCCATAGCTCAAAAGTTTTCTTGACCCCAAATACCAGTAAATATATATAAGAAACGTAATACTTGTGATCGCTGGATTCAAAGGAAAGAGCTTACAGCTCATGTTCAAACCTCCAGAGATGCTGGGCAGAGATTTCTTGCTCTGGACAGGGCCATGTTGTGATGGACCATTTCATCATGCAGCATGAAGGCCTGTTCACGTGGGCAGTCAAGGACTTCCACAGGAACCATGATTAACAAGCATTCATTAAGCACTAACTAAGGCTGATCACTGGAGATATGAAGCAAGGCAAAGACACTGTCCCTGTCCTCAGGAAACTCACAGTCTAAAGAGGGAAGGCAGCATGAAATTATTAAGCACATACAAGATTGATACAGAGTAAATAGGACATCTCAGAAGGAATACACTAGGATGGAACCTGGGGGAAAAAAAGAACCTGTAGAAGGTGAGATGGGATCAGAGAATGGAAAGAAGCCAGAGAGGTCAGGTTCTAGGTGGTCAGGGCGTAAGCACTGAGTCAGGAGATGGAATAACATGTTATGAGGAACAACAAGGATGCAAGGTAACTGGTCAAAGAGTTATGAACAATATAGGTTAGTGTGTGGTTTCTTAAACAAGGCTACTTCCAATCAGAAGTGAGACTTGGAGAGAAGGTAGCTCAAGGAGAACTTTAGGCAGGACATTAGAATTGTGGGCTGTTGACCATGCTGGGGATGCTAAAGTTGGAGGAGGTAGACATGGCTCAGCATCTTGATGGCAACAGGAATGATGACCCGGAGGTTTCCTTTGACATTTGTATTGATCTCCAAGCAAAAGTTTTGTCTTCTCTTTTACCTTTGTCCTATAGTCCCAAAGGATGGGGAAGATCCAAAGATTCACAATTGGTGCATCTTTCAAATGAAAGACTCGACCGAAAGATCCATCACTTTCCCTATGGTCCCAGCTCCGAAGCACAACGCAGGGCAAATGGCACAGTCAGAATTCCCTGCAGAAACTACAGCCAGGGAAGAGTCCAGCTTCTACATGTTGGTGTCCCAGGAAAATGTAAGATAATGAGTGACCCGTGGGAGAGTGTAGTGTAGTGGAAAGAGAGATGGATTTTGGGGTAGAATTTAGTCAAATTCTAGCTCTGCTACTTAACCATCTTACACAGATTATCTTTCCTTAACTCCTTCATCTGTTGTAAAGGGCTAGAACTGAGCAAATGCACTTGGATAATGGAGCACGTGAGACTAATTGCCAATTGGACGGTTCCCTATTAACTTGTTTGAAGGTTGACCTTCCCCAGCTGTTCTGTGCTGACTTGATTGGTGGGACAAAGAGGGGGAAGTGATGTGGGAGGGGTAGGAGGAGGAAGAGGAAATTAAGACGCCCTCTTTCTCTTGGCCTTAGAGGGAGGAAGGTGTGTGTGGAGATTGATAGATCTATTCCCTTGATCTTGACCATAAAAGATCAGGAATAAACATGTTTAGTGATCCTGACTCCGGCTGATTTCTAGGAAGACAGAGTTCCAGCAATCTGTAAAATAAGGGGCTTGGACTCAATGATCTTGGAGTTCTAGATTTGTTCTAGATTTGTGGTTCTATGATTCCATGAAATCCTTTTACTTCTCTGGGATTCAGGGTCCTCAACTGTCAAATGAAATTAATAGAATAGATGACGTATAAAGTCCTTTCCACCTCTAAATTAGGAACCTATGATGTTAAGTGGTCAAGAGAGTGTATAGTCTACCATTGTATAAATAGCTTCATTCACAGGAAGATGATATATAGCGACCACTCGATGCTTCCTTGTATCAGGATCTAAATCCATTCCTTTGAAGGCACTGAGTTTCTGAATGAAATGGAAGTTCCTCAGCAGGCTTTGTACTTTTAACTTCCTCTAGAAAAGACATTATTTTGCCTAGGAAGTTCTCACCAAAGAACTGGAATCCAATTTAATCTAATTCAACAAGTATTTCTTTCTTTTTTTTTAAATTTTATTTATAAATTTTTTCACATTATATATACATGAGTAATTTTTTTATAACATTATCCCTTGTATTCATTTTTCCAAATTATCCCCCCCCTCCCTCCACTCCCTCCCTCCCGATGACAGGCAATCCCATACATTTTACACGTGTTACAGTATAATCTAGATACAATATATGTGTGTAAATCCCATTTTCTTGTTGCACGTTGAGTATTAGATTCCAAAGGTATAAGTAACCTGGGTAGATAGACAGTAGTGCTAACAATTTACATTCACTTCCCAGTGTTCCTTCTCTGGGTGTAGTTGTTTCTGTCCATCATTGATCAACTGGAAGTGAGTTGGATCTTCTTTATGTTGGAGATATCCACTTCCGTCAGAATACATCTTCATATAACATCAACAAGTATTTCTTAAGGACCTACTATGTGTCAGGTACTGCTTGGTGTTGGAGAGAGAAAGGCCAAAATGAAAGCAACCTCCTTCCTTAGGGTTCTTTTATTCTGTTAAAAAAAGAAAAGGAGGGGCAGCAAGATGGCGCAGTGGATAGAGCACCAGCCTTGAATTCAGGAGGACCCGAGTTCAAATCTGGTCTCAGACACTTAACACTTCCTAGCTGTGTGACCCTGGGCAAGTCACTTAACCCCAGCCTCCAAAAAAAAAAAAAAAAGGAAACTTCAATTAATCAAATACTTATTATGGCTTTCACTTACTATTCAAAAAAGAAATGTTTGCGCAAAAAGCTTACGAAAAAGATGCTATCCACCTCCAGAGAAAGAACTAATAAATAGAAGTATGTATAGTATGCTATTTTACGTACACATATACAAAGATATATATCTATGTACACACACATATATACATAGTTGTGTCTCTAGGGTGGGGTAGGGAGAGAGGAAGAAAAAAATTACAGCAGAGAATAAAGGAAAAATTGGAAGGAAGCACAGAAAAGCAGGGTAGCTTTGAAAACAATGTGTAATACTCCTTACATAGTTTTTTTTTTTTTTTTAAATAACGTGAAATGGAAATTCATGGTTTTATATTGAATCCTCTTATGTTGTTCTGTGTATATGCTGTCCTTTTTTCCTTTTTCTTTGTGTATCTAGGTTGAAAATAAATTTAAAAAGAGGTGTTTGTCTATCTAGTGAAGTGCAGGTCTTGGGCAGGAAACAGACACCAAGGGCATAAATGACCTATCATGTTTTTTAAAATTAGTTATAATTTTTAATATATTGCTACGACAGGCATTTCCAGATAAGCAACCAAATACCTTTTAACTTATAAAGTAATAACTTTATGAAGCGAAAACTTTAAATGTGGAGGTCTTTAGTATGGCGTCAAGTCAAGTCAAAAAGCACTAACTATGGGCAGTTACTAAATCTGGGCTACAAATAACAGTAAAATAAAGATAATTCTTGCCTTCAAAGGGATTTATATTCCATCGGAAAAGATAAGGCACAGAAGGGACATGAGAAGTAAGGCATGGGGCAGGAAAGGGGCCATGGTGACAAAGTCCAGGAAGGCCTAAAAGTCTCCCCCAAGCACGGCTGTGACTGATGGTGGGGAAACACCTTCATCCCGATGTTCCGCCGTAGGTAGGAGAACGGATTGATATCAAAGGAGCTGGAGAATAGGAGAAGAATAAGCTGGAAAGAATACGTGAAGTCGACTGATGAGAGTGACAACGGAGGAGAAGTGTAACATGGCTAATCAGCAGTCTTTATCAGGTTAGGTCCCAACAAGCTCTGGATATCGCCTCCCTGTTACTATTAGTTAAGTGAATTCTGTTCTGGTCACTCAGCAAAGTGTACTGTGGTTCCCTTGCAGTAAAAAGAGCAGACCTGACTTCAAAATGGCATCACTAACTGTGTCACTGGAAAGTTACTTAACTTCTACCTTCCTTAGTGTCTAAAACGGGGATAAAAGTCCCTGCTTTTCAGAATGGCTCTCAAGGCAAAATGAGATAATGTTTGTAAAATGCTTTGCAAATCTTAGAATATTATATGCATGCTAGTTATTGTTCTTATATTATTATTATAATAATACACTTGTAAGCCACATATAAGCTATTATATAGTTTACTTTGAGTAGGAATTAATAATATGTCCTAAGCCCAATTCCTATGATTTGTATTGAGTATCTTTTTCTTTCCTTCTTTTTCGGGAGATCCCAGACTAGAGTCCAAAGTAGAAATGTTCCCAGATTGGGTCAATGAACCCATGAATATGAGAACGGGGAAGCCCAACCCGTTGAGGAGAGAGCCCACTCTCCTAGCAAGGAACTTGTGGGTTTACAACCACATGACTAGGTCACAAAGCAGGAAGGACTGGGAAGCCTGTGATCTGTGAGCATAATAGCATGTACAGTGAACCAGTTTTTCTATATTACTCTGAATCTGCCAGATCCTCCATATCTTAGGACACAACTATATTCTATTACACTCATTTACCACACTTTGTTCGGCCATTCCCTTACGGATGGTCTCTATTTTGTTTCAAATCTTTGCTCCCATAAAATGAGCTGCTATAAATATTATTAGACATCTGGTCTCCTTTCTTCTGTCCTTGGTAGATATGCCTAATATATGTGGGTCAAAGTATACTTCTGGCTTAGTGAGTTTTTGTGTGTAGGACCAATTGCTTTCCAGAATGGTAGAGTTCTACTAACTGAGGGCTTAGGTGCCCTCCTAACAGCAGAGCATTGGACGTATTTTTGACTTCACACACACACACACACACACACACACACACACACACACACACATATACACACACACACACATACACACACATATTATATATACATATAATTTCATTTTTTAGAAAGCTATCAGAAGAATAATTATTCTAGTCTTAATTTCGATTAAGAAGAAGAAACTGAATCTTAAGTAGACCAATGAGAAGGGATGTGGCCATTTATTAATGCCTGGGGTTATTTCCTTTAATGTTATTACCAATGACTTTGGTTTTATAGCATTATAGATTTGAGAGCTGGAAGGGACTTTAGAGGCCACTGAGTCCAGCTCCTCATTTTCTAGATGATGAAATTGAGTTCCAGAATGGTCCAGTGTTCTGGTTTGATGGCTTCTCTCCCTCTCTTTTCTCTCTCTCTCTCTCTCTCTCTCTCTCTCTCTCTCTCTCTCTCTCTCTCTCTCTCTCTCTCTCTCTCTGTCTCTCTTTCTCTCCCTCTCTCTCTGTCTCTCTCTCTGTCTCTCTGTCTTTCTCTGTCTCTCTCTCTGTCTTTCTCTGTCTCTCTTCTCTGTCTCTGTTTCTCTCTGTCTCTCTATATCTCTTCTCTCTCTGTCTCTCTTCTCTCTCTGTCTCTCTCTCTCTGTCTCTCTTCTCTCTCTGTCTCTCTGTCTCTGTCTCTCTCTCTCTCTCTCTCTCTCTCTCTCTCTCTCTCTCTCTCTCTCTCTCTCTCTCTCTCTCTCTCCCTCTCTCTCTCTCTCTCTGCCTGTGTCTCTCTCTCTCTTTTCCCCTCTCCCTCTCTTTCTCTCACGTTTTCTTATAGGACAATTAAAGATAACAAATGAGTTCTTAAGGTAAAGACAGAGAAAAAAAATCTTGGGGGAAAGGAGATATATAATAGAGCCTGAAGGGTAATGGGGGCAGGTCTGTGATCTTAGCAGAGAAGTGCATCTGGGCTCCCTGCCTCAAGTCTCTGCCCACTCTACTCATCTTTTATTCAGCTCCCTATGAGACTTTTCTAAAGCATAGGTATGACCATGGCACCCTCCCTGCTCAAGTGTCTTTAGTAGCTCCCTATCATCTCCAGAACCAAATATAAATTGCTATTTGCCATTTAAAGTCCTTCACAAGTTGTTTTTTCCGACCTTTTTAGCCTTCCTCCCCTCCTCTCATGCTGTGATTTCACTGGGGTGCATGGGCTGTTCCAGGAGGACTAGCACCTCTGGCGTGAGTCGTTGCTAAGTCCTTTTCAAAGCTGTCCATCCACCTTTGGTGTCCAACCAGTCACCCAGCTCTCACCTATGGCTTCTTGAAGGTGGGGCACAAGCATCGTAACTGATGGGCCCAACCAAGGATGACCTGTACAGGTGATTTGGAGGATGGGACTGTTCCAATAGCCATGAGGTGCTCCGATGACCACATGTACACTTAGAGCTTGGTCAGACATCAAAGGCACCTGAATAAGAAATTAAAATTTCATATTAGAATTGTAAGTTCACTCAAATCTAACAGGCCTGAGCTTCTAAATTATGGGAATTTGACCATTCCATGAACTCTATATGTCCTTGACAATAGATACCAGGAACTAGCCATTCCTGGGAATGTCTATGCTTAGGGCGGTTGGCTTCCTCCCTGAGCATATACAATTGATAAGGAAATACGTCAAGGTATAGACAATATAGAATGGGTCAAAACACCAGATGGTCATGAATTTTTATAGATGTCAAGATAATATATGGAGTAAGTCAAAACACTAGAAGGTCACGTATTTCTACACATGTATACGTGCCAGACTTCTTGGATGAAAGCTCTCTTTGTTTAAGAGAGGTATATAAGATTGAGAATCTTACATCTTCACTGAGTCTCGCCCGGAAAAATCTTTACACAATTCAAGTTGAGTGAGGCTGAAACGGGACTCCCAGCCATTTGAGTTTTTGAGGTTCCCTTGAGTTGGTGATGTATTCTCTTCCTCTATCTGCTATAATTGTCATGTTGTTAATTGTTCTTGTTTCTATTTGTTTTGTTGTGTAAATCTAAATTGTCTGTACCTTGTCTTGTTTGATTAAAACTTTTTACTTTTACTTTTTAATTGAGCTTGAGAGCGTCATTTATAGGAGTGAATCAGAACTTTTCTTTAATATCATAATATAGCACCTGTGATGTCATTGGTCCCTTCAAGAATGAAGGACAAACAGCAGCAACATGACCTAATTGCACCAACCTAATTGTGGTTCCTCAGATAAGCCATTTTCATTCTCCAGGCCAGGGGTTCTCAAACTACGGCTCGCTGAGGACATTCATGCACCCACTGAGTTATGGCAAATGGGCTGAAGGGCGGAGACAGAGTGTGAGCTTTTGTTTTTACTATAGACCGGCCCTCCCACAGTCTGAGGGACAGCGAACTAGCCCCTATTTAAAAAGTTTGAGGAGCTCTAGGCCATTGAATGGGCTGTTTCCCCACCTGGAATGCTCTGTACTCCCCCAACTCCATCCCTTAGTTTTTCTGGCTTCCCTTTAAGATTTAGCTCAAACTCGACCTTCTGCAGGAGGTTCTTCCTGACCCCAGGCTTAAATGCCATTTCCTTCCAGATGACCTTCATCTCTTGTGATTATTGCATGGACCTAGATATTTGCAAAAATCTAGATACTACTACAAATAGTAATATGTTTTTAGAATGTGATTCCTTGAGGGTGGAGACCATTGTGGCCTTCCTTTGTACCCCTGTGCTTAGTCCAGCGCCTGGCAAACAGAAGATGCTTAATAAATGCTTAAATACAGAGCCAGGGTCCCATAAAAGTGAATTTGCAAACAGGGGAAGTCTGTTCTGATTGGTCCATAGTTCTTAGACAGTTTGGGGGAATGGAAGGGGTGTAATGAAGATAAGGGTTCAAATTTTAGCTGAGTTACTCAAGACAGAGTGCTCACAGCTTAATCTATAAAGATATGGGTTCAAATTTTACCTGAGCTACTCAATAACAAGGTGCTTACAATTTAACCTGTGGAAACATGGCTTCAAGTTTTGCTTGAGCTACTCAATAGCAGTGTGCTCAGTTTATCCCACCTGAGTCTCAGTTTCCTTTTTGGTAAATTGCAGAAAATAAGATAACTGCTCAGCTAACTTTGAAGAACTCTACTATTATTATTTCTTGTATTTCTCCCCTGACCATCCCCAGGATTTGGGAATTCCCAGGTTCTGGGTAACGTAATGTGGTAAACAGCATTTTCTTGCCCTTTGCCTTCACCCAACCGCAGGGAGTGGTCATTAAGAGAATGGGAATTAGCTTCTGCCTACTCTACCCTGGGAGAAGAAGGTTTGCAGATGGGAGGGCTAAGTTGCTGAGGGATGCAGTGCGAGAAGCCCATTGAAATCATGGTGATGTTTCCATAGCAACTACAAGCGGAGGCTTCTTCCGGGCCTCCAAGCTTTAGAATGAATCCTGACAGACAGTCCTGATGAGAAGGGCTTGGGAGGGTGGGCTTGGTAAGAGATCACCTGCAGATGAGGCTGCCCTGCAGGAAGGAGTCCCCGGCTGCCATGTTGTAAGAGAAAGCATCAGATTCACTTCTGAGTCTTCTTCATCTCCAACTCCCCCTCCCCCAAAATCTTTTGTTTTCACAGAGAAGTCATTTCTGGATACATCCCTTTCACTCATTCCCTAGTGACAAGGAAAAGCAGTTAAGTCAGACCAACTAAATGAGTCTGCAGCCTTCCTAGCCCCAGAGATTTAAGAGGTGGGAGAGACCTGGGAGCTATCTCATCGCTGTCATTGTAGCTATTTCATCCTTTTTAATCCTGTGATCCCGTTTGTTTTTGTTTTGTTTTTGCAGATATGGGAGAGGTTGGCCATTTCTTTTTACAGCTCATTTTACAGATGACGAAAGTGAAGCAAATACAACCAAATGGCTTGTCCAGCGTCATATAGTTAGTAGGTATCTGAGGCTGGATTTGAACTCAGGGAGATGAGTTTTCCTGACTCGAAACCCACTTTTCTATCTACTTTACCATGTAGGTGCCCTGCTACATTTTACAGATGAGAAAACTGAAGCCACGAGAAGTAGACTAAGGTCATGCAGGGAATAATAGTAGAGCTAGGATTTGAATACAGATATTCTAACTCTCAAACCACATTTTAATCTTCCTCTAACAAAAAACAGAATATATATATATATATATATATATATATATATAAACACTTCTCATCCAGTCTATTCATAAGTCTCATTAAGACTATTCATAATAATTATCCATTTTTTTGTGGAGTGATAATGTTCCATTTCATTTATATGTCACAATTGGTTGGGTCATTCCCTAATTAGACATGAGTCTGCCTTGTTTTCTTTTTTTGAAAGGCAATTAATTCTGTGTGATGAACAGGATATCCCAGTGCCAAGTGTCTGGGTCTGAATTTGAACTCAGATCCTCCCGACTCCAAGATCAGTGCTCTATCCATGGTGTCACCTGGCTACCCTGCCCCTCTTTGCTATTTTCTTCTTGAGGCAATTGGGGTTTCTCTTTGTTTTCTAACTTGTTTTCTTCTAGTGCATGACCAGCCCATCTTGGACTGTTGAAGAGAAGTGGGACAGTGGAAAACAGAAGGGAGGGACTCCTTGAAGATGGGACTGTTTCTTTTTTGTTATTTGTAGGTTCAGGCCTTAGCATAATGCCTTGTTGATGAAGGAAGTTCAGAAGGCAAACCAGACAACAATGGGGACGCGATTGTGAAATGAGAAATTTACCTGGAAAATGAGCTGTGCATAATGAAGTTTCACAGTTTTGTGTGCAGTCCTCTTTTTCTGTTCATGTTTACACAGGGAAATGCTTGTGTTTGTTAATGATTGTCAAATTCCTAATAGTCAATCAACTTTTATAAAATGCCTACTATGTGCTAAACACTCTGTGCTAACCACTTTTTACAACATCATCTCATTGGATCTTCCCAACAACCCTGTGAAGTAGGTGCAGTTATTATCCCCATCTTATAGTTGAGGAAACTGAGTCAAACTACAGAGCCTGGGGGACTTGCCCATGGTCAGATGGCTATTAAGCGTCTGAAGCTGGGTTTGAAAGCCACTCTTCCTGACTCCAGCCCCAGCAGTCCGTCTACTGTACCAACACAAAAAGTAACACTTGCTCTCAAGGAGCTTGCAGTCCAAAGGAAGAGACAACATACAAAAAAGTAGCAAAAACAAGCCCTCTCTGTCTCTGCATCTTAGATCCCCCAGCTTCATTCAAGGCCCCTTCAGAGCAGCCATTGCTGGCTCCCCCATTGCCTGGGATCCCTCCCCAAATGACTTTCTGTACATGTGATTTGTGTCCATGTTTCTCCCCAGGATTTGTGAGCAGCTAACTAGGTGACATAATACAAATTCAGAGCCGACAAGATCTATAGTCCAATCCCACCTCAGACGCTCTCACGGGGGTCACTCAGTTCCCTCATCTGTGAAATGGGAATAATAAAGCATCCACTTTCTAGGGATGATATAAGAATCAAATGAAATAACACATGGAAAGTGCTTCTCAGACCTTAACTTGCTCTAGAAATGTTCCCTAGTATTAAGCCCCTAGAGTACTGGGTTTTTGTTCTTTATTACTTTGTTTTTGGGGGGTTTTCTGTCCTCGTCTCCTTAGCACCCAGCACAATCTAGACACTAAAGGCTACGTTGGAAGTGTGTACCCGATGCTTGATAAATTGGATTGGATTCCCATGCTATATAGACAGTTGGTGCTGAAGGCAGGACTAGAACCCAGAGCCTTTAACCCCGACTCCCCATCCCATGCTCTTTCCATTAGACCACACTGCCTCCCCGGCCTTAGTAGAAAAAGAACAGGATTTTGAGTCAGAAGCTTTGGGCCTCCGTTCTCTTATCTGTCAATGGTGGGCAGCTGATCCAGGTTATCTCTCTGGCCCTTCTGGACTGAGTCTTCTGCTTGAAAGAAGTGGGGTGAGGCTGCTGCCCCTTGCCTGGCTTAGCCACTGAGGCTGATCAGCATCCTAGGTGATGCCGTCCTAGGATAAGGGACCAAAGGGAGGAGACAGAATTACTCAACTATCACCTTTCTTCCCTTTTACCAGAGATCCTCTGGGCGGCAGGTTTCCCTCTTTAAAATGACAAGGTTGGGGTAAATGACCCCAAATCTTAGGAAGCCAAGAAAAAGCTGGGTTTTGGGGGGCCTCCAGCCTAGCAGCTTCTCCCCTCACTCCCCGAGGCTCTGGTCTGTCCATGACACAAACCTTCTGGGAACGTGGCACCAGGCGGGCCCCCCATCCCCTCCCCACGGCCCCCCAACTCGAGTCCTGCCCATCCTGAAGCTGGCAGACCTCCTTCTAGATCAGTCCTTTAAGCTCCCCCTTGTGGCTGTGAAACCGCACAGTTCTTTTTATTAATATTATTATGGTTATTATTACCTTCCCTCTTAGTGATGGCTGCTTCCAGCACGGTGGGCGTGGGCCCCTACAAACAGCTTCAGGCCTGGGTCTTGGAGCCCGCTCCTCTTGGTCCTCCGCTGTCACAGTGCCCCACCCCAGCCGCTGAAAGAGCCGGCCAAAGGACCCTGGAGACTCAATTCAGTGAACATTAATTAGGTGCCTGCTGTCTATCAAGCACAAGCCCCTGTCTCACAGAACATGAGACGCTAAGGTATACCATACAGCATGGCGGCGAGTGAGGGAAGCCTTTCTACTTCCTTTAAAAATTTCCTTTTTATTCAAATGGATCCCAGAGAACCAGAGGTTATCATTCAAAGAACCATCAGTAAGTCTCATTTACTGAGCGCCTACTACCTGCTAACAGGCCTGGGTTGGGAGGACCTAGAGATGTCGAGTTACGGTGTCTGAGCCTCGGAGGCCACTTAATTAAAAAAAAAATACCGTACTGACCCTCTCACTGATACCGATGCTGACACTCTCGCAAGGTCTCCGAGCTCAGGGGTGTGTGTGTGGCCCTTCCGGAGCGGGCTAAGGCTGGAGGTGAGGCTCTCGAGGCAGCATGTCCAGTGCTGGACAGCTCCAGTCATTAGCAAATACATATAAGCCTTCCCTTTTACGCTTTGTGCACACATGGAGATGCATGTTATTAATATATATGTAGGAATTAATATATATTACTATATATATCTAGGTGTGCAATATAGCATATGTGTATATACACACGTACATATATGTAAATATATACACATATGAATACATATATAAATACACACCTTTATATGTACATAAATATAAACATATAAATATATAAACATATATGTAAATATAAATATGTAAATATATATATATAAATATAAACATATAAACATATATATATATAAATACACACACACACACACACACACACTCACACACACACACACACACATTAGTTCTCTCTGGAGCCAAAGACAACAAAGCTAATCCCCCTGCCACTTCAAACACTGGATCCGGAGGATCCGAGGAGTCTTTAAGGCCATCAGGCTCGCCATGATCCCTGCCTTCTCAGGCTAAGCGTCTAGCAGGGAGACAGACTGACTTTGCACACAGATTTTGAATGAGATTTCCCTTTCACGTCACCAGCTAAAAGGCCTGACGTTCACCCCCACAACGGCATCATTTCTTCAGCCGGCCTGAAAATCAGGAAGCCTTGACATGGGTTGCCGTCCCTGATGACACTCGCTACGGATTTTGTTGCTCAGACATTTTCACTCGGGCCGATTCTTGGCAGAGATAGTGCGGTGCTCAGCACTGCCTTCTCCAGCTCGTTTTACAGAGGGGGGAACTGAGGCAAACAGTTAAGTGGCTGGCCCAGGATCCCACGGATAGGAAGTGACACTCAGGAGGGCGAGCCTTTCTGGTTCTAGGGTCAGCACGCTGCACACTGTGCCCCTCAGCTGTCTCCTAGGGAATGAAGATTTAAAATCTGAATTGAAGTTCCTAGGTGGCAGAGGGGATGGAGTGCCAGACTCGGCATTAGGAAGAACAGAGTTCAAATCCTGTCTCATAGACTTGCCATAGTGACTAGCCGCTGAGCCCAGTCTTTATAGCACGAGCAGAGAGCCGCTGGTAGAATGTCTTCTGTGTGAGGGAATGGGGGCCTGGTGAAGGTGCATGATCCCGGAGACACGGATGTGCTGGAGCTGGTTGCGGCCCATTTCCCCAGGGGCGAAGAGCACCCCCCGACAGACTGCCGTTGTGGGCTAGAAGCGGGGGATGCTGCTGGGATTGCTTTGCTTTTGGTGCCTTCTCTGCGTGACCTCTGCCAGGCTGACAGCGCTATGAGGAGGAAGACTTGTGCTTCCCCCTTCCAAGGCCGACATGCGGCCCCTTGAATGTTGGGCTCAGTTCTTTTCTTTGGCTTTTGTTTCCACTTTAGATGGAGGAAACCGAAGGCAACAACTTGGGAGCTGTGAAACCGCCGAGGTTCAGGAGTACAGGAGCCGAGAGCAGAGCACGTTCTGCACCCAGCCCGGTGGCCTTGGGCACCCACCTCCATTGACGGCGGAATCAAAGCCTCCTCTGGCTGAGACGGAGCCTTGGGACA
Source organism: Sminthopsis crassicaudata (assembly GCF_048593235.1). Classification (NCBI taxonomy): domain Eukaryota; kingdom Metazoa; phylum Chordata; class Mammalia; order Dasyuromorphia; family Dasyuridae; genus Sminthopsis; species Sminthopsis crassicaudata. Next base: position 232,265,713 of record NC_133622.1, on the reverse strand, counting down.
TGGAACCAGCACTGTGAAAAAATGTCCTGAGTCTGCTCTTCCCAGAATGGAGATGGTGCAGGAGACAGTGTGCCCCCAGATGTTGGAGAAAGGAATAGTTATATTTCTGTTCTTGCTATAAAGTAAATATAAAGTCAAGTGGTTAATGGTCAATTGTGTGTGTGTGTGTGTGTGTGTGTGTGTGTGTGTGTGAGTGTGTGTGAGTGTGTGTGAGTGTGTGTGTGAGTGTGTGTGTGTGTGAGTGTGTGTGTGTGTGTGTGTGTGTGTGTGTGTGTGTGTGTGTGTGTGTGTGTGGTGGATACACTGAAGTGGGGCTTGAGCCAATGGCACTGGAGAACAAACAGCCCATCTCCTTAGGTGTACCCCATGAACCCTGTAAGAATGGGGGGTGTGGACTAGGTGGTGCTGGGGCTCGAGTGTTTTTCAGCTCCAAAGAGAAAGGACTCTTGGGAGCATGACTGATGTAGGGAGCTCAAAGGAGCAGAGGGATTTGTGTAGTGGGGAGAGGGCAGGGGTGGGCGGCTGGGAATTTCCCCTCTGGAGAGGGAGGAATGAAATGCAGGGGTGACCTTCCGCCTGCCCTGTCAGTTTCTCCATCTGTCATCTCCAGCTTCCTCCCCCCATGTCCCTTGTTTCTTCATCTTTGCTCCTCAAGGACACCGTTGCTGTCAGAACCGAGTCATTACCACCTGGGCCGCCCAGGCTCAGCCCACCAACGCTCAGCCTTAGGTCCAGCTGCCACCTGCAGGATTTTAAAAGCAATGGGCCTCTCCCTGCAAAATGAACCAGGGCCAATTTTGCCTGGCGCCACCCAGCCCATCACGATGATGTCAAACCAGCCCCTTTCCAGATGCAGGGACTCGAGCAGTGTGGGAACGAAAGGATGCCCTCCACAAAACTCCAGGCCCTTCACAAGCTTGTGGATGCCTTTGGCTAAATTAATTTTTTGGGGAGCTCCACCACCAGAACTGGGTCTCAGCATCCTTCCTGAGAGCCAAAGAACATCTTCCTGGGTATTTTCAGGAGGTATGGCATGTTTTGTGATTAACTGATCATTAAAGGCCCTGATCCTCTGAAAACCAGGATCACTTTCAAAGCTTTCTTATGGTGTGTGTGTGTGGGAAACTCATATTGAAATAGTTCTTGTCACTTCCTCCTGGCAAAGCCACGATGTCGGTGGTCTGTAATTATTCCCATTTCACAGAGGACGCTGAGACTCAGAGTGGGTCTTGCCCAGACACTCAGTATCAGAGCCGAGATTCAGATCCCCCTCTCTTTCCATTCCACCACACCACCTCTGGCCAAACTCAGAGACGGAACTACCAGGACTGTCTATCCAAAGCATAGGGTTCCCCAGGAAGAGTTGGGGGTCCCATTTGGCGTCCAGAACTGCTATCAGTTTTGAAAAGGGAAAGCTCTGCAGGCTTTCAGGCCAGAGACAAGCAGGGCTGGCCAGAATTTGGGAGCTCAGCCACAGTTCCAGGTGGAGATGGAGACCACTTCCCTCTGACTCACCTCATTCTCAGCATCCCTTGATGGTCTCTTGGAGGCTCCCTCCTGTCCTTTGGGTGATGGCTATAGTCAGGCCGAGGGCTCACATCTTGCAGAGCACGGACCACCTGCCAGTCCAGGTAACTCTGACCCGACACACCTGAGGACGGGCTCAGGCCTTCTTCCTCCCACTTTCCCTGAAAGACTTCTTTCCCACTAAACTTTTGAAATGGATTTCTTTGAAGGCAACGGTCACATCTCTATGCTTCCTTGGCCCCCGCAGTGCCCATCTGGCTCAGGATTGGACACACAGGTGGTGTTTGCTGAGCACGAGGTCACCAAATTTGTGCAAATTGCACTATCGTGTGTGTGTGTGTGTGTGTGTGTGTGTGTGTGTGTGTGTGTGTGCAGTCGCTCTCCAGTCGTGTCTGGCTCTGTGACCCCATTTGGGGTTTTCTTGGCAAAGACACTGGAGCAGTTTGCCATTTCCTTCTCCAGCTCATTTGAGGAAACTGGTGCAGGCCGGGATAAATGACTTGCCCAGCATCACACTGCCAGTAAAGTCTGGGATGGGACCGAATCCAGCACATCCTCCCACTAGGACACTCACCCAGTGCTTTCTTCTCTATAAAATAAAGGGGGCGGATTCCGTGGCTTTATGATTCTAGAGTAACAAAAAGCATGAATTTGTTCAGAGCTTACTCCGAGGGCCACGGCCCTGCAGTCAGGAGGGTTCAAATTCAGTCTCAGACTTTTGACAGGTACTAGCTGTGCGATGGTGGACAAGTCATTTAACCCCGGGGATAAAAAGCTTTCTCTGAGCACTAGGGATACAAATGCAAAAGCCAGGAACCCTGTCCTCGAGGGGCTTACATTCTATGGGAGACCACATTTGGCTGAGGAGGAATCTTGGTCTGGTAGCCACAAAGAAGGAGAGTGGAAAATAGAATTATCCTGAAGTATAATCTCATGAAATCTGATGCTCCTCCCTCTCCTAATAACAATAACTGGCATTTTTAAAGCACTTTATACTTTGTGAAATACTATACCAAGTGATCCTCATAACAACAATCCTGGCTATTCTGATTTTAGAAGGGGAAACTGAGGGAGAGGGAAAGTTACACAACTATTAAGTAGCTGAGGTGAGATCTGGACTCAGGTCCTTCTCACTCCAGAGCCGGCGTTTTATTCACTGTGCCATTGTGAAAGATGGGGTAAGCTTGTCTCTTTGGGAAGAAGGCAGCAATAGGTTTGGAAGCTACGGGGGCAAATTTAAACTTGTTTCCTAATAATTAGAACAGTTTTTCAGCTGGAGCCCTTAAAAAAACTTGTTACAATCCCTTCCCATGTCAATCAGTAATCCACAAAGATTGATTAAGCACCTACTATGTGCTAGGACAGAGTAGAGAAAGAATAATCTGAGGGAAGGCAGTAAAAAAGGTTGGAGCATGGAGAAAGGGCTCTTCCCAAGGTAGAATCGAAGCAGAGTCTGGGTAAACAGAGAGATGGAGGTGAAGGGCTCCCTGAAGTCTCCTCATGAGGGTCAGTCAGTACAAAGTCAGGGCCCATTTGGAGCATCAGGACAGAAGAAGCGTCTAAGAAGGTCACCAACGTTCAGGACGGGAGGGTTTCTGTTACGAACAATTTTACATCCAAACTGAGGTTCTATTTGGTCCTGAAGGCAACAGTCCCCTGAGCAAGGGAGCTGACACGGTCAGGCTAGAAAAATGGCTTTGATGTGGGATGAAGATGGATGGAGTGGAGAGAGATTTGAGACAGGGAAACTCGCTGGAAGGCTATATTAGTGCACGGCCAAGCATGATTCCAGATGAAAAATGTTATCCACCTTCTGACGGAGATGTGATGGACTCGAGAGCAGACAGATGTATCTGTTTTAGATGCAGCCAATGGAGAAATATGCTCATGTTTCTAACACTTTAAAAAAAAAGTGGTTTTTTTTCCTTTTTTCTTTCTTTTTTTCACTGGAAGGGAAGAAGGCAGATTTTCACTGACTGAAAAAAATTGCAATTTTATTAAAAAAAAAAAAAGTCTAAAGCAGTAATATAGATTAGGCTTTCCTGGTCATTTTTTACCTGAGAAATTTTTACGTGATTGCAGGTCTATAAATCAAATATGTACTGATAACAAATCATAATTACACAGCTATGAGGCCCCATATGGGGTTGAGACCTACAGTTTAAGAAGCTGGGGTCTGCCAGTGAAAGAACTGTGGGGGATGACTATGAACATAGAATTCCCAATCCCTGTTTTTGTCTGCCTGCATTTTTTATTTCCTTCACAGGCTAATTGTGCTCTGTTTCAAAGTCCAATTCTTTTTGTACAGAAAATAACTGTTTGGACATGTATACATATATTGTGTTTAATTTATACTTGAACGTATTTAACATGTATTGGTCAACCTGCCATTGGGGGAAGGGGGTGGGGGAAGGAGGGGAAAAGTTGGAACAAAAGGTTTGGCAATTGTCAATGCTGGAAAATTACCCATGCATAAAATTTTTGTAAAAAAAAAAATAAATAAACTATCATATTAAAAGAAAAAAGCAGCTGGGGTCTGGGTGAAAGAAAATGATAATTAGCTTGAGGTCATGTACAGAAGGGGACGCACTCACCTTCTCCAAGTCTACACCGGACCTGGCGTTCCCCAGCAGCTGCAAAGACCTCCCGCCATAGTTAATGGCTCTTGACCAAGTGAAATGAAAGTGAAATCCAGACCCATCCAAAGCCAGGCCCAGAGGGAGGAATTCTTGCCCCAAGAACTCCAGGAAGAAAGCTCCCCAGTGGAATTTGTTATTTAGGAGAGGGAAAACTCAGGGACACTACCTCATGTACCCCTTAAGTGAGGGGGAGCTCTGGCTCCAGTTGGGGGGTGTTTTTGGAAGGTTTCCCAGAACCTCAGGATTTTCATCCCGAAAGGAGAACCCAACCAGTGCTGACCTTCCTGGAGTCACCCAAGACCCCGTGACCACATTACGGCTTATGGGGGACTGGGAGCGGGACGGCTTTTGTTTGTGACTTACATGATCCTTTAGTAGGAGCGTTAACTCCGTGGAAAACCCCTCAATACCTGCCGATTGAGGTCGGGGAAAGAGGGAGAATCTTCCCCAGCTCCCTCTGCACGATGTGAGTCTGCCTACAGGAACCACGTCACTGCCTGGCCTGGCTTGGGCAAGGAGGGAGATACGTCAAAGCAGGGGCTCGCAGGCCCCCAATTAACGTGAGGTCACCAAAAAGATCATCACCACCAGGAGACCGAATTTTGCTCATAAACAGCTTTTATTTTTGTTCTCAGTATGTGCCCTTGAAGATTTCACGTGGTCCAGAGTCTGGGTCCTCTCCAGACCGAAGGGAAAAGCTTGATTTAGATCTGAACAGTTCTAGGCAGTTCACTTGGAGTAGCATTAAGTCAGAAGGCCTCAGAGAGAGGGAGTTTACCCTTGTACCTTTTTCTGAGATGGGTAATACAGTGAACAAAAAAAATCAATAAAACAGAGACTCAGGTCTGCAAATATCCACACACACACACACACCCACAGCTGTGGAGGCCCGTCTCCATGTACGTATGTGTGTCCGTGTACGCATATTTGCACACGCACTTAGGTATGAACACCTCCTATGTGAGATTTCAAGTTTCCGGCTTCCCTGTGTTCTGTGATCAAAATACAAATGGTTCCGATGTCGAACATCGCGGATTTTCCTCGTCTCAGGCCCTCCCTCCCGCCCCACCCCCCAACATAAATAACATTACAAAAGGTTGGATGTTCCTAAGGTTTTTTTTTTCTTTTCAAAGATTTTGTTTTTTTGAACCACTTTCCCCCCGCCCGCCCCGGCCCCCCCCTGCAAACTACCTCTGGGCGTGTAACACAGCAGCATGAATCGGACAAGACTGGGTAAAAGCATGGATTTCCAATGGATGGACAGCTGGACGTGGTATCTTGTTATCTGGTGTCGGGATGGGGTGTTTGCGTTTCCACCAACAGATGCTACAACATTAGGAAGCAGATAATTGTCGGGACTGTCCCAGCGCCCTCCACGGGGGGGCTGGTCGGACCGCCGAGAAACCCGGAAGTGTTTCGGGATGGGACATCTCCGGGAGTTTCTCAGCTCGGTTATTTACACAGTTTTCTTAAGCTACGTTTTCTGTTTGGAACAACTGTTTCCAAAGATGTTTCTCTCTGAGAGGAAGGCAGGGAGGTGAGGGGGTGGGAGTGGGGAAAGGAACCAAAGAACCAAACCAAACCCCCGTCTTAACCCCCGGCTTGTCATCAAACACTTCATTAAGAGTAGATACTGGACAATGATTGGTTTCTTTCTTTAAAAAAAGAAGAGCGTGAGAAAGAAAGAGAGGAGAGGGAGGGAGAGAGAGAAAAAGAGAGAGGAGAGACGGAGAAATAGAGAGAGAGAAGAGAGAGAGAAGGAGGGAGGATTAAGGAGAACGTCGCTCTTTTTTCATAAGTAAGTGACACTGGATGGTTCGGATTCGGTTCTTGGCCGGTGCAAATTCGGGCTGCAGTTTTAGTGTTGACTCATACCACATCATGGCCTTTTCAAACTCCTCCTGTGGGGGACAGACGACCAACGTGAGAAACAGAAACATCCCCCCCGACTGCCCCAGCCCCAGCCCCCGCTTTGAGGTCCGGGAGAAAAGTGGCGGCTTCTACTCCAGGACATCCATCGCCTGCATTCGGCCTCCCTGAAGCGGTTGAGCTGGAGGCGGCCTTCGGTATTTCAGAACCTTCAAAGGATGCCAGCTTGGGGCCTTAGCTTATGGCCCAGCGCCCGAGCCGTCACTCCGCCGGGCATCCTCGCCCGCGAGGCAAACAGGAAGCCCCCGAGGGGGGCCGTTTAGTTGGGAATCCCCCTCGTGTTTGTGCCGGTCTTTCTCCCGAGCCGTGTTTGAAACGGGAAGCGCCCTGCCATCTCCCTTCCACTGCCAGGGACAGGTGGCCTTGCCCTGCCAGGAAACGCCCCTGAGCTGGAAGGGGCCTCTCGGGTGACCTGGCTTTACATGGAGCCGGACTGCTGGGGACGGGCCCCCGTGTGTGCCCACTGCTACTCACCATGGCCACGTAGACGTTGGCGAGGGTGAAGTGGTTCACGACAAAGTGCGGCGCGATCTCCACGGCCATGGTGGCCACCACGATGGCGTCCTGCCAGAGCCTGGCGTTGTGCAGGATGTTGGCCAGGCTGATCAGGGGCACGTCCTGGGCAGAGAGGGAAGGAAGCACGTGATGGCTGCCCGCGAGTTCCTTGTCATGGCGGCCCCCTGACAATGGGGGACCAGCTGAAGAGGAGGAGAGCGTGAGGGAGGCCGGGGGAAGTCTTCCCACCACTCGAGGAAGAGCTCGCATCAGGACCGGGAGGGGCTCGCACCATCAGGCCCACTGGGCTACTCACTCTCACACACACACACACTCACACACACACTCACTCTCACACAGTCACACACACAATCACCCACACACAGTGACACACACTCTCACACACACACACATACATACACACACACACGCTCTCTCACACACTCACTCTCACACAGTCACACACACAATCACCCACACACAGTGACACACACTCTCTCACACACACACATACACATACACTCACACACACACTCTCTCTCACACACACACACTCTCTCTCACACAGTCACACACAGTCACACATACATACACACACACTCACACTCACTCTCACACTCACCACACACACACACACTCTCTCACAGTCATACACACAATCACCCACACAGTCACACACACTCTCTCACACACACACACACACTCACACACACACACACACGCTCTCTCACACACACTCAGTCACACACACAGTCACACACACAATCACCCACACAGTCACACATGCTCTCTCACACACACTCACTCTCACACAGTCACACACACAATCACTCACACACACACACACTCTCTCACACACACACATACATACACACACGCTCTCTCACACACACACATACATACACACACACATGCTCTCTCACACACACACTCACTCTCACACTCACACACACACTCTCTCACACAGTCACACACACAGTCACACATACATACACACACACACACTCACACACACACTCACTCTCACACAGTCACACACACACTCTCTCACACAGTCACACACACAGTCACACATACACACACACACACTCACTCTCACACTCACACACACACTCTCTCACAGTCACACACACAGTCACACATACACACACACATACTCACACACACACTCACTCTCACACACACACTCTCACACAGTCACACACAGTCACACATACATACACACACACTCACACTCTCACACACACTCACACACACACTCACTCTCACACAGTCACACACACACTCTCTCACACAGTCACACATACATACACACACACTCACTCTCACACTCACACACACTCTCACACAGTCACACATACACACACACACACACACTCACTCTCACACTCACACACACACTCTCTCACAGTCACATACACACACACACTCACACACACACTCACTCTCACACTCACACACACACTCTCTCACAGTCACACACACAGTCACACATACATACACACACACACTCACTCTCACACTCACACACACTCTCACACAGTCACACATACACACACACACACTCACACACACACTCACTCTCACACTCACACACACACTCTCTCACAGTCACACACACAGTCACACATACACACACACACTCACACACACACTCTCTCACACAGTCACACACACATACACACACACACTCACTCTCACACTCACACACACTCACACATACACACACACACTCACTCTCACACTCACACACACACTCTCTCACAGTCACACACACAGTCACACATACACACACACACACACACACTCACTCTCACACTCACACACACACTCTCTCACACAGTCACACACACAGTCACACATACATACACACACACACTCACTCTCACACTCACACACACTCTCACACAGTCACACATACACACACACACACTCACACACACACTCACTCACACTCACACACACACTCTCTCACAGTCACACACACAGTCACACATACATACACACACACTCACACACACACTTACACACACACACTCTCTCACACGCTCTCTCTCTCCACCACTCTCAGAGCCCGGAGCCGGGAAGCTGCCCCAGCTGGCTCGGCCTTTCCCGAACGGGGGCGCTCACCTTCATGTGATGAGGGGCGTAATGCAGGGCCTGCCTCAGACAGTCGATGGCCTTCTTCCCTTGGCCTTTCACCCTCCAGTAGAGGGCTGCCATACTGGAAAGGACCCAGGAGGTCTGGTTCTGAAAGGGAAGGTTGGGAGAAGCTGCATCTGGGAAACTCCCGCACCGACCCGGCCCGCCGGGCTCCCGCTTTACGGGGAGGGCCCAGGCCACTCCCTGGCTGCCTTGGGCCTGGGCCTGGCAGGCCGGCGAGCACCCGAAAGCCTCCAGCCTCTGCCTGCTGTGGTGTAAAAGATTTCAGAGAGGAAACAAGAGCTCTACAAGTGCCACCGCCCCCACCCCCTCGCCTAACAGTGTACACGGGGCAAGGAGGGCCCCCTCACCTCCACAAAGCACAGACTGGGGGTCCTTTATCCTTTACCCTTCTGCTAAATTAACCCCCAGACTTCTCCTCAGAACAATGCTTTTAAATGCATAGTATGAAATACGTAGAATTACAAACTCCACGAATTAAACCGAAAGTTATCCAAATGTATATCAAGAGCCCCCCAAACGTTCACAGGCCCTGGTTAAGAACCACAGCCCTTTTCTTTCTCTCTCTCCCCCTCCCACAGGCAGTGCCCGTTCTAGGAAAAACAGAAAGGGGCTCAGGGAGGGGTCACAACCAAGGCCTCGGAGGGACAAGAGAGAAGAGGTTCCGACTGCCCCTTCCGGCCCCGAGACTCGTTGGTGGCCCCGGGGCACAGCCCCAGCTTCCTGGGCAGGTGACTCACCTTTTCCAGAACTTTGGCAATCCGAGTGCCAATTTGTTCAAACGACTGCTGGGGGTACTTGTCTTTGCCAAGATTCTGTAGCACCTGGAAGGGAGAGAGAGACGGTGCGTTAGAGGAATGGAGATGGGAAGGGGATGCAAAAGTCCTGTGACTCCACAGGGAAAAGGCCCAGAAGTAGAGGGCGGGGTCCAAGGGATCTGGATTCGAATCCTGGCTCTCCTAGTTAGAAGCTATGTGACCTCGGCTGTAGGAGCCTCTTTAGAAAACGAGCTCTTACTTTTCCACTTGGACCCCGAGAGCCTCGCATTATATGTCTTTACCTGCCGCGTTTGCTCATTCATTCATTCAGACCAAGTGTTACGGGGTCCCAGGCAAGGCTTACGGTTCCACTTGGCCAGAAGTGCCCACAGCAGGATTCCCACTGCCGGGCTCCCACCGCCGGGCTCCCCACCGCCGGGCTCCCACCGCCGGGCTCCCCACCGCCGGGCTCCCACCGCCGGGCTCCCACCGCCGGGTTCCCCACCGCCAGGGTCCCACCGCCGGGCTCCCACCGCCGGGGTCCCACCGCCGGGCTCCCCACCGCCGGGCTCCCACTGCCAGCACTGGGCTCCCACCGCCGGGCTCCCACCGCCGGGCTCCCACTGCCAGGGTCCCACCGCCGGGCTCCCCACTGCCGGGCTCCCACTGCCGGGCTCCCACCGCCGGGCTCCCACCACCGGGCTCCCCACCGCCGGGCTCCCCACCGCCGGGCTCCCACCGCCGGGCTCTCACTGCCAGAGTCCCACCGCCGGGCTCCCACCGCCGGGCCTCCCACCGCCGGGCTCCCACCGCCGGGCTCCCACCACCGGGCTCCCCACCGCCGGGCTCCCCACCGCCGGGCTCCCACCGCCGGGCTCCCACCGCCGGGCTCCCCACCGCCGGGCTCCCACTGCCAGCACTGGGCTCCCACCGCCAGGGTCCCACCGCCAGGCTCCCACCGCCAGGGTCCCACCGCCGGGCTCCCACCGCCGGGCTCCCCACCGCCGGGCTCCCACCGCCGGGCTCCCCACCGCCGGACTCCCACTGCCGGGCTCCCACTGCCGGGCTCCCCCGACACTGGCTTGGCCAGTGGCTAGGCCAGGGCTCACCCGCCCTGCAGTGCAGCAGCCGTGCAGCGGCAGAGAGAGCTGGGCCTGAAACAGCCCGGGGACGGACGAGAGCCCAGGCTTCACGAGCTCCATGAGGAGCCTCGAGGGGGAGGCCGGAGGCTCCCTGAGCCCGCCCCCAAGCCGTCAGCCCCGGGCCCACTCACCTCCTTCAGCTGGCTCTCGCCCGTGTAGTGCAGGCTGGCCCGGTTGGCCACCCCGTGCAGGTGGTCCAGGGTGTGCATGCTGGCGGGGAGGTTGCTGTTGCAGAGCGGCTCCATGGCTGGCTCCTGTAGCTGCGTGGCAAAGTCTATGTGTTCTGTGATACTGAAATGGAGAAAACGCGGTGAGCCGTGGGGGCAAGGCATCCGTCAATCAAGAAGCGCTGATTAAACACCCGCTGTATACCGGGCACTATGCTAAAATGGGGGCTACAATAAGAGCTGACATTCTACGAGGGTGGTGTGGGGGATGACGTGAAGGCGGAATAGCTGGGAGATCCTTAGGGAAAAAGCACCAGCCGCCGGGGAACTGGGAAAGGCTCCCCGCGGAGGGGGCGTCTGAGCTGTCTTGGGGGAAGCCAGGGACTCGCCAAGAATAGGTTAGGAGGAAAATGAAAGCAGCCGGAGTTCTCAGCTTTGGTGACGATTCCCAGTGTTATTTTCAGGCTCCATGGGAGTCCAATGAGCTCCTTTTCCTTCC